>NC_034185.2:58359904-58382404 GCF_002021735.2 Oncorhynchus kisutch
CTCTCCTCTCTCTCTGTTTCTGTATGTGACTCTCTCTCTCTCCTCTCTCTCTCTGTTTCTGTATGTGACTCTCTCTCTCCCTCTCTCTCTGTTTCTGTATGTGACTCTCTCTCTCTCCTCTCTCTCTGTTTCTGTATGTGAACTCTCTCCTCTCTCTCTCTCTCCTCTCTCGTTTTCTGAATGGACTCTCTCTCTCTCCTCTACTCCTCTGTTTCTCGTATGGTGACTCTCTCTCTCCCCTCTCTTCTTGTTCTTATGTGACTCTCTCATATCTTGTGGTTGACTAGAAGGCAGAAACAAGACACTCTTCTCACATAGCTCCATGTTTCTATTTTCCTCTCTACCTGACTGTCATTTCCTTTTGTCTGTCTTGAACTTCCTGCCCTGGGCTTTTTGTGCTCAATCTTCTAGACACCTTTGCAGCTGACCCGGCCCAAGCACTGCATGCAGGGCTGATGGGAAGGCCTAGCCAAGATTGGGAGAAAACCATGCATGCGTCTTACTGTCATCTCCATCGATTGGTTTGTTTATGCCTCACTCCAAACCCCTGATAGGCCACTCAATCAAGACTAAAACCTTGATGCCTTGTCAGGACAGTTTCTAAACTGTAGTTTGTTCCAGTCCAGTTTTCCACGCTTTCATGCTTCAATGACTCAGAGACTACAGTGACCTTCGATACAAATGTAATCTTCTTCTCCCCATGTAAAGGACCCTCGGATATGGTTGTAGCATCTGTTACATGCAGCTTTATTGGGTTATAGGGGACTGTTTAAAGTGATTGCGATGAATGAATCAGGTCCCTCAGTATAGGTGGCGGTGGCCAAGCCAAAGTCTCCACTACACAGCCCCAGCAGCTGTTAGATGTCACTATGGCTCAGGGCTTTAATTGATTGGCTGGAGTCATGATTCTGAACAGCAGTCACAAAATGGCCGCCATCGGTCAGTTTAGGATAGGTGTGTATTAGTTGCTCTAGTGCAGTTGCAGCCTTTTGTGCTTCCTGAATGGGTCATGAGAGTTTAAGGAAGTGAAATGGGTTTGAGTAGAAAAGAAAATGGTTTCTCTGAGGAGAAAAAAAAGAAATGATTTCCAACTTGATATTTCACAGAACAAATAGTTGTTACGTTTTACACTCTCCCAGAGCAAATCATCTCATTTATGGAGCCGTTCTTTATTGACTCCAGTTTGATTGTAATATTCATGGCTCGTATACGTGTCAAAAACCAAGGTTCTTTCAATCCCAATACCACAGACACAGACAGACAATATATTCGATTTTTTCTTAGTATTAAAAGGCCGTTACGGGATAAAGGCAACACAGAACAAAAACACAAGGACATGACTGGGCATCACACCACATGCACTCTAGAGTCCACAGTTGTTTAGCTTGGAGCATTCGTCGCTTCGCCGTTGGCATCACAGGGTTCCGATGCGGTAGTCGTTGCCTTGGCAGTCTCGTCGTAGCAGGCCCTCGTCTGGAGACGGTGGAGAAAGCTTCATCAGTAACGTCATCAAATTTCAGGTCTGTTGTGCGCAAACTTGAACATTGTGGAAATTCTGTGCAACTTCCAGTGCGCATTTACTGTGAGCACTGAGGCTGTACCTGCTTTAAGGTACAGTTTTAAATGTCCATGTACCAAAGTGACCTACCATCAAAAGCAATGGATAAAATGCATCCCATAACATTTTAACATGGAAATAGCTCTTCTATCATGCAGCCTACAGTAGCAGCCAAAGTGTGGTGTTCAATGTAGGCCTACATTCCATGAGACTTTTGAAAAAAAACATTAACCTGTTTAGCCACTTGTTCTTCAGACAAGGAGGTGACTGAAAATGTTGTTGTTTGATGCAAAAAAAAACACTTTACAAAATAAAAATCATTATCATCCCATTATCATCATACCATTACTCCAGAGAATCAAACAAATGTATGCTACTCTCTGCCTATGGCTTGAATATGCTAAGTAGCCAAGTCTTAAAATACAACACTGCCCCTTTAAGACAAAAGAAAAGCTCGTTACTACTCGTTTTTCATATATGTCTAGAAATCTGCACGTTTGGTGCTCTTGTAGGAAGCAATCAGTCCCCTATTGCTGACTCCCTGGGCTAATAACTCACTAACTAGCAAAGGAAATTAACTAAATGTGCACACATGGCTACATGCAGCTTTTTTGGGGATCTCAAAACAAGCGCTTCTACTACGGGCTACTCATGCTGAAAACACAGTCCAGTTCAAAGTAAATGGCGCACATGGCAGCTCAGATTTTTTTATGTCGCACAGGTCTGTGTAGAGTACGGGCTGAGTAGTGCGTGACAATGCAATAGAATCCTCCTAGAATCCTATGTGTTCTGTTTTGGTGTGTTGCAACTCTAGAACAGTGCTCACCAACCTTTTCTGAATCGAGATCACTTTGAGTCAAAATGCAGGCCGAGATCTACCGCTCTAAGTTTATTTTTACATCACTTAAAAACGTGTAAGCCTATGCAACATTAACCAATAAAAAACACTACTGTAGCAATGACTTTTGTGCAGTAAGTTATAGACCCAATACATCATAACTGCATATTGGCTTTGCTTGAATTGCACTTCCAATGCATTTTTTACAATTGTATTTCAACATTTGAGGTAGGCTATATAATCACACAGGTAATAGATCCGTGGTTGTATTACTTGTGAAGCACAGCTGAGTGAGCATACATTAAAATCATGAGCTTTTTATTTTATTGGGCTGATGGTGCCTGCGTCTGATGCTTAGTCTCGGCGGAGGGAGAGAGCCACAGACTGAGGGTCTGCCTCTCAACACCCCACCGCTCTTCCTTTCCTCCACTGACCAAAAAGGGAGACCGTCTTCCAGCTGATGGTGTCGCACGGCATTATTTCTGCCTAATGCATGTTCTTACTCCGAGGATGAACAGAGAAATTGAAAAAGTCCTCGATATTAAAAAACACTCAAGCTGCTAATAATAACAAGCACGCAAGCCTGTAGATACACATTCCTCCTCATTCATTACTAATGCAGTGCTTGTTGTAGTGCTGAGTGGAAATGGGAAGAACATGCATTTTAAAAGTGTTGAGTACAAAGTGTTGACAATGCTGAGTAAGAACGTAGACGTGAACATATAAACAGCAGCTCTTTGCTGTATTCGTTGACAGTTTCTCTCTAGTCTTGGTTTTAAACGTTTTGAAATCTCACAGTATCAATTCTGCTGTAGCTTTCTTTTATGTCTGCTAAGTTACTGCAGACACGGTCATCTGAGCCATCTGATTGGCCAGCGGTTGGCCAAGAGTGCACTTGATTTGCTCTCTGGGCCCGCCAGGAAGGCAGAGTTTGCACCTTCAGACACATGAAATGGTTCAAAATGGCAACATTTAATCCACCCGGCGCACAGGGCAGCTGAATCAGGTGCACCTTCCTCCAACAGCCCAAGAACAAACCAAAAAATAGGAACACAAGGCTTTATCATTGGGTTTTTACAGAAATATTTGGCGATCGACTAGGAATGTCTTGAAGATCGATCAGTTGATAGCGATCGACCGGTTGGTGACCACTGCTCTAGAAAATTGAGTGAAGTTCAATCTTGTGTTTCTCTCTGTGGGCTGATGTTTCTGTGCGCACAGCTTGGTCACACTCATCCGGTCCCCTCTCCCCAGACACTGTGGCTGAGCACAGCCTGTGTCACCTGTCCTCTTCCATTGTTGGCTTGAATCTGCTGAACAATGCTCCTGTCCTCTGGTGTGGGGGTTACGACTCAGGTCCCTGACTAACACTCCTTATCACAGCTAGACAAACACTGAAAAGGAGATTAACCAAGTAAAGGAAGTCGCTCAAATAAGGAAATAAGAAATAAACCGAAGCACCACACGATAGGATCCATATTTAAAGCACTTCTAGGTTAATACATTCTAAATAAATCACACATTGATGGGATAAAGTTGAAGGACTAAATTGAGTGACTTGCATTTCATCACCCAGACTAGTATGAGTAATTAGTACAGATTTGTGTCACTTTGAGACATGTTTGCAAACTGAGGAAGGGTTACAAAATAAATCAACCTTAAATGCCATAAACCGCTTCCTAAATAACTCATTGTTTTGTGAACCGATTTCAAATACGCGACAGGCACTTGAAAGACGTACCTCACCAATTGTTTTACCTCATATTCATCATCTCCAGAACCAATGCACGTTCATACCAGTGTTTACGTTAGAAACGGCATCCAAGTGTCTCTTTAAGCACATCCATTTTTTTGTCTCTCTAACGAAGCTGCTCTGATTTAAGCACTGTCACAAACAGTGAATTCTGGGCCAATTAGTAGATGAGGACAGTTGAGTGGGGAGATCACAGGCGGGCAGAGCAATCTGTAGATGCTGTTCAATGCCAACTCCAGAACCGAGGAAGAGGAGGTGGAGAAATCGTGGGAGGATGGAGGAGAGGAGCTTATTTACTGTCCATCTTCTTTTTCCGGCAGCGGTCCGCAGCAGGCAGCTACAAAGATCATTTGAGGTCAATCACAGCTCTAACAGATAGATTGTAGCTGTGCTGCGCGGTACAACCATCTTGTCAGGAAGGCAACTTCTGTTCGCGCGCCCGCTTGATTTGAACCAAGTTCTCCTTAACCTGCCTTTAAGCTATAATGGTAATTATCACTCTCTCTCTCACACACGCACACACACACACAAACTGATGTCAGAAAACTGTGAAAGCGTGGTATTTTAAAGATGCCAAGTATATGACATATCACCCCCCATCCGTGTGCAAGCTACAGTCTGTACAACTACGACATCATCTCCCATCGCTCCCACACATAAATCAATTACCTTAAAGACGTTCTCCAACTATTTGTTTTACTTTTACTGTTGGAAAGCAATATCCCAAATATACAGTGGGGAGAACAAATTAATGCAAATGAATTACTTAAAAATCATACAATGTGATTTTCTGGATTTTTGTTTTAGATTCCATCTCTCACAGTTGATTTGCACCTATGATAAAAATGACAGACCACTACATGCTTTGTAAGTGGGAAAACCTGCAAAATCGGCAGTGTATCAAATACTTGTTCTCCCCACTGTACATACAGTGAAGTACACACACTAAAAGGCAAAAAAAAATGTTTGCGCAAAATAGTGTTGTTTTTAGCCACAGCTGCAAACTTCAAGGAGCTGGTCTGATGGGGAGATGTGATGTCATCAGCCTCTCCCCTTTCTTGAGGAGCCATAGAGAACAAAAGAGGATACCTGGACCACCTATTGAGATGTGCCTTTTGTGAAGTCTATCACATGATAAATTATCTGCAAATGAGACTGGAGCAGGAGTTTACAGCCTTGCATAGAGTAGGAGTAGGACTTTAAAGCCTATACTGTTTAAGTGCGATGTTTCATTATGGTAAGGCGCTCAAGCAATCTGGAAAGTGTACCTAGGTGGGCCACTGTAGCCCCGTTGCAGTAACGGTGGTGGTCTGCTAGCTGTGTAACAGGTGTTAAAAACAACGACATGCTCATCTCATTTTCTCCATTATAAGCCGAGGGAACGAGCGGCTCGATCTGGGCTGACCATGTTTATTCAAAGTTAGGTTGACTTTCCGGAATGTTCTCTGTGTGGTGGAGAGGGGGATGAGGGATGAGTGGAAAAGGAGGGAGAGGAGGTGGGTTGGGTTGGGGGGGGTACCAAGAAAGATAAACACTGAAGCAGATGTCTGGCATGGGTCCTGGGATCCATCAACAGACTTATATCCTCTCTGTGTAGCAAGGGACCGCCGTGTGTAAATGAGTCTCTGAGCGAGAACGCCACTGCTGCAGTTCCCCGAGTCCCTCTTCAGATCAGTCTCTTCTCCCTCTCTGTCCTTCAACTCACTATCCCTCCCTTCCTCTCCACGGGGTAGCATCTCCTTCTTTCTCTCTCCAGGCCCAGAGTACCTCTCCAGGTCCCTCTCTTCTCCCTCTCCATCCCTCACCATCCCTCTCCTCTCCTTCTCTCCCCGGGGTGTCGTCCCCCTCTCCTCCCGCCTCGCTCTCTCTCTCCCTCTCGCACCCCAGGCTTTGGCTGTGATTATGATAGCCCTTAATTGTCCACTGGGAGTGGGACCAGGCCCATTAGCGCTAGATCAATCTGACTGGGGGATTAGATCACACATGCTGCTAGCTTAATACCCAGGTAGAATTGTTCATTTAAGTGTGCGTGTGTGAGTGCCTGTGTGTGTGTGACGAACTACTGCTGGCAATGGATTTCCCATCAGATCATTGGTTAGAAAAGTAATTGGGGCTCCCTAATATGAGAACGGTGGTATCTGTTCTGTATCTGTCACTGAAGGAGGGAGAGGGTGTGTAACTCAGTGATTTGACCACAATGTGCTGGGGTTACACGAAGCAACTTGGACGCAGCTATGTTTCTTTTTAGATTGCTTCATGCAACACCCCCAGCAACTGATAAGCAAATTCATCTGCAACTTGGTGGCATCCAGATCAGTTGAAAATGTTTCAACTTTTGTGAAACTCGTTGCAAACAACTCAATCAAAACCAATGCTTTTGTCGCGTGATCCATTCGAAGGTACAGAACTCCGACCCAGTTGTCATGTCAACACAGCTGTCGCTCACGCTGCCTGTTGCTGCCGGAACCGCCATCAAGGTTGATAGAAGCGACATAGTTAGTTAAACGGGAGCTGTATAAATAGACATTGGCATCATGGCTAGTAAAGGTTTATGTATGTGGTTTGGCTGTCAATACATTTAATTTTTAAAGTAAACCCAGACCAGTTTCAACTAGCTAGCCTAAGCTTAGTTAGTTGCTAGCCTAAGCTTAGTTAGTTGCTAGCTTGGTTAGTTAATCGATAGCTAGCTAGCCAGCTAGAACAGTGCTGGCAGTTTCAATTTGGCTAGATACATTGTACAGATAGCATTTTTTTCTAAATCATCAACGAAAAGGTTCGATTAACAAATTATTTGGGAAAATCACAATGAGGTGATTTACCCAATAAATGACTGGCATATGGAGTGTGCAACTCTTTTAATTTTTTATAGCTTATTGAATCACAATGTAACGACAACAGATGCCATTGGTTTAGAATTTTCAAACCACATTGTTGCATGCCATTTCAATGGTGTTTCAGTTGCTTCGTGTATCAGCAAAGTTGATTGAGATGATGTCACTTGCAACTGCAATAAACATTTCTTGACAAACTCCAGCCTACAGTCTCTCTTGACCTCTCATTGTCTGTTCCTCTCTTATTTACTCCATCTACACCTCTATTCTCTGTCCCATTGGCTGCTCCATCTACACCTCTATTCTCTGTCCCATTGGCAGCTCCATCTACATCTCTATTCTCTGTCCCATTGGCTGCTCCATCTACACCTCTATTCTCTGTTCCATTGGCTGCTCCATCCACACCTCTATTCTCTGTCCCATTGGCTGCTCCATCTACACCTCTATTCTCTGTCCCGTTGGCTGCTCCATCTACACCTCTATTCTCTGTCCCGTTGGCTGCTCCATCTACACCTCTATTCTCTGTCCCATTGGCTGCTCCATCTACACGTCTATTCTCTGTCTCATTAGCTGCTCCATCTACACCTCTATTCTCTGTCCCGTTGGCTGCTCCATCTACACCTCTATTCTCTGTCCCATTGGCTGCTCCATCTGCACCTCTATTCTCTGTCCCATTGGCTGCTCCATCTACACCTCTATTCTCTGTCCCATTGGCTGCTCCATCTGCACCTCTGTTCTCAATCTCGCTTCTGCCCTCTTTTCTCTCTCGTTCCCGTAGTTGACACTCTGTCCACTCTCCCTCAGGTCTTCTGATGGTGTGCTGGCGGTGGGGACAGTGTTGGTGAGCCGTGTGAACATGGGGGAGATGGAGGAGGGGGACATGGATCACATCACGGCCGACGTGCAGCAGGCCCAGAAGGTGAGGACGTGTGTGTGTGTGTGTGAGTGTGAGAGTCGTTCCCCTCCAGATGTCTCGGCTAGCACTAATGCTTGCAGGATTAGTCTGTCACTGCTCAAGTGGCCCAATGAGATTCATCAAGCCCTTACAGCCCTTGGATCCTGTGTGTGTGTGTGGGGGGGGTGTAGAGTGTGACGAGAGGGTGAGAGTGGGATAGGGACTCTTAGATACTGCATATGTTTATGATGTGTGTGCGTACGGCGTTTGCGTGTGTGTGGGGGAGAGAGAGAGCGCAAGCCAGAGAAGCCATTGGCTCAGACAGCCTGAATGCTGTGTGTGATTATGTGCACAAAGAGCATTAGAGAATTAGAGAGAGGGAGCGTCATACATCCTTCTTCTATTTGTGTGGGATAGTCGGCTAAACCCCATGGCCTTATAGCCTTCCTACGAGACTCACCTCGTCTGAATAAATGGCATCTCCCTTGTGAGACCATCCCACCTACAATCAACTATGCTGATCCACCACGACATGCTACTCTGCACCATCTGAGAAACACAGGAATGAGAGAGAGAGAAAGAGAGAGAGAGAGATGTCTTCTTCTGAGATCGCCAGGTACCTGAAGAGTGTTCAAACGTCCTCCCAATGGGGTGTTTTCACACCAAAAACAAAGTTTATGTATGTACTTTACCTTCATTTGACTAGTTATTCCACCCAATGGGGATATTTAGTTTAGTCTAAAATATAATCATATCTGTAGCATATAAGCACTGTACTTGCAACAAGATGTCACGGTTCTGTTTTCAACGTTTGTTTTAGGTTTATGCATTCATTCCGACTGGTTGAGGTTTAGGATTGTGTTAAAACTGGAAAATAATGACTGTCCAGCACTGGGTTTGAACCCGCGATCCTCTGAACCGGAGCGCACGGTTTAAGATCCTCTATCCCCATCCACAAAGCCCTAGCAAGCCGCAAACCTACTTGATGGTAATAGTCATTCACACTGCCCCTAGTGGATGGTATTGAAGGCATCTCCCGACATCCTGGGGTCCTGGACAAATGTGGAATACTGAAGTTGATCTGGTGTGACCTGGCTGGTAGTTGTGCATGTATGAGGAGGCAGTCAAAATGGATCTGCGTACAGTAGAAAGGATGTCTTTCTGAGAGGAGATAACATAACCTCGTAGCATAGGGTGTTCCCTGACCCAGTCTAACTGTAGTCTGTTGACACTTCTCCTCGTTACCTTTGCACTCTCTCTCTCTCTCTGTGTGTGTGTGTGTGTGTGTGTGTGTGTGTGTGTGTGTGTGTGCGTGTGTGTGTGTGTGTGTGTGTGTGTGTGTGTGTGTGTGTGTGTGTGTGTGTGTGTTTTACCACTGTGAGTAAATCAGTCACAGAGAGCAGTCTTATATAATTGACTGGGGCTCTAACATGGCTGGCTGCCTCTGGTTCCTGCTCTCTTTTCATGGTGTCGTGTGGACAATTTATCTTAATATTTTCACAGCCATTTTTGTTTTTCAGTTCAAACTTATGAAGAGTTTAATAAAACTTGAATTCCCGATACAACTGTGCTGCTGCCAGCAGGTCTCACGCTGCGTCCCTCTCAGATGGCTCAGCGTTGCACCTGTACTGCCATTACCTCAATCCCACCTCGCAAAGTTAGCAGTTCCTTCTCATTTAACAATGTATTGCCATACAGGACTCCACTGTTGTCGCTTGCCTTTCTCTGCCACTACAATGATGTGGTGGTAGAGAGTTGACTCCAAAATAATAGATTGCACGTTGACTCCAGGTGTCGACTTAAATTTCTGAGTGTCAGGATTCTTAAAATTCTGTATTTTTGGAATGGAGGAGACTGATTAGCTGCCGTACTTCTGAGAACACAAACACTCACATCTTTCATAGCGAGCTAGCGAGGGACGGAGAGAGAGGGGAGGGGCACAGTATAGGCCCACCAGGCACACAGAGTCAGAACTGTGAACTAGGCTTTTCTATCGGCTATCAAAAGCTGTATCTTGCTATTTCTTAGCTTGCAATGTCTCGGAACTTCAGTAAAGCAAAGCCAATCATCAATGAATAGGCTACGTTATTAAGACGAGTGAAATGCAACACTTCGCTCTCATGCAGTCACACACGGTCTCTGTTCGCTACCTTGTTTCACTATGTTCCCCTGACGTGAAGAAAGCTACCATGTTTCACTATGTTCCCCTGACGTGAAGAAAGCTACCTTGTTTCTCTATATTCCCCTGACGTGAAGAAAGCTCCCTTGTTTCACTATATTTCCCCTGACGTAAATGAAGCTACCTTGTTTCGCTAAATTCCACTTTTTTTCGCAAAAGTAGCAGTCCTAGTAATTGGTAAAGTGTATTTCTGATGGTTTGTCAGCCTCGATGCCACTGACAGAGAGGCCTGAAAACTGTTGGTTGTCACTGGCACTTTGATGTCTTATCCCGCACGCATCATCAAAAAGGGACATTCAGCAGCTGTGATGGGAAGATACTCATTATCAAAGGGGACGGTGACAAACACATGGAGTGTTCTTGAGTGACGGAGGATCTGTCTGTCTCTGTCTGTCTCTGTCTGTCTCTGTCTGTCTCTGTCTCTGTCTGTCTGTCTGTCTGTCTCTGTCTCTGTCTCTGTCTCTGTCTACATATGTGTTTAGCTTCACCTGTCATTTACCTCCTGCTGTCCCAAAAAACACTGAGCTAAATGAATATGTATTTAAAGAGCAAGACATGCTGAACCAACAACATGTTAGATGTGGCCGCCCCGCTGCTCAGAGAAAAGCAGAGTTCAATGTACATTCATATGTGTGTGTTTGATGGTAGAGATTTGACATGTACATGTAAACATCAAACATCTCTCTCTCTTCTTTCCACAGTGCACCTTAGTTTGTGAGTCATCACAGGGAACCCCAAACGACAAAGATAATAGCCCCCTGACGGGTGCTGGTAAGTTCAACTACGCTTGTTCCTTCTACCTTTAAACACCTCAAATTTAACTGCTGACTTCCATCGTCCTTGTAACATTGTAATCAGTGGGAAGAGGTTTAAGGCTAATTTCATCCCCTCTAATTTGATTCCCCTTCCTCCTCCTGTCTAACCAACCACCCCAATCTCTCATCGTGAAATTTGTTTTTTACTGAAAAGATTTCTCCAGTTTTTTTGCATTTTCTCTTAATAAAAGCTATTACACCCCTGTAATTACCATGACCTAGTGTTGCCCCCAAAAGCAGCTTGAAATTGACCTAGTGTAATAAAGTGATCCATTAAGTTAACCAAGAAGTACACGGGGGTTTTCTCATTGGAAAGTGCGCCCCCCTTGACTAACCTTCTCCCGCCAAAGAGATTTGAAGTCTCAACGGGGCTACCCAGTTTGATTAAAGAACTCATATTATTCATTCTCAGATTAAAACGGGAAGCCTTGGTTTAAGTAAGTAAAGGGAGGGAGAGCCAGTTGACAGTGGAAAAGGTGTGAGACCTGGCCAACGGTGGCTCTAATGGAATCCACCCCGTTGTAACCTTTTATTCATTATCTACAGCCCCATACCAGTGTCTCCGATGACACCATAGTGGGACCTTTTCTTCCTTTCTATTTGACTACCAAATGTAGAAAAAGCCTTTTTCAAGCATCTAGACACTGGTATGGGTGCAGGACAGGACTAATATGATGTACAAAAAAATGTATATAAAATGGTGAAGTGCCCCTTTAAAGCAGGTAATTATATCCCCAGACAAGGTGAAAGTCCGCCTGCCTCCCTTGGCTGCTCCAGTCCTGGTTCTGTATCTGTTCTGTGTGGACTGGCTGGAGAGGCAGACAAGCGGAAGCGACGCCACGTCGATCCTGTGATACCAATTAAGGGAGAAGCCCCCGAATGGCGCAACACACTTCGCTTGTTACCCCATCACTGGGAGCGGGGAGAATGGAGCAGAAACACCAGGAGTGAGACAAAAGAGAGAGGGAACGAGGGAGGAGGAGAAGGAGAGGCTTGAGAAGGTCACTGCTCCCTGCTGCGTTGGGAATATAAAGCCCCTCTTTCCCTTTTCTCATCACTCGTTCCTCTCCAGAGGGGAAAAGAAACCCTTCTGAGTCTCCAACTCCATCCTCTTCTTCTTCTATGCTTTCTTTTGTTCTTTCCCTTCCTCATTATCGTATCCCGGTACTTTCTAGAAAGTCTTATATTTGTCTTTTTCTCTGTCTCTATTTCCGTCCTCAGCGTGTGTTGGTATGACTTTCCTTACAGCTCTGTTCTCTATACTCGTCGTCATTGTCACTATCTGTCGCAATTAGCTAGCGAGAGGCAGGCACCAGGGGGCTGTGCCACCCGTCTTCCTGCGCGGGGTGGGTTGCAGGAAGGCGGGTGACACAGCTGCGTCCCATCACTATAACACGCTCCCCGCAGACTTAGAGAGATTGACTAATGCAATTTAGCCATTCACTTGTATTACCTTTCAGAGGGGGGAGAGCGGAGAAGGATGCACACACACACATTCACACAAACACACACACAATACACACACACAGGAGGGGGGGGACGCCCGGGGAAGAAGTAATTTCCTTAAGAGGTGTGGGGAGAGGAGGAAGGAGCAATCTGATTGGCCTTCAGATTAGCGTGGCGGCGGGGGGAGGTCAGAGGTTAATCTGCTCCTTCGACCGTGTCCGCTGCAAGGAGGAAGTACCAGTCATTCCTTCATCTCGCTCTCAATCTGTCCCTCTCACCTCTCCCTCTCTGTCTTTTTAATTCCGATTTACTCTTTGAAATGCCCTCTAGAATCCTGTCCCTCTCCACACAGCAGCAGCAACAGTGTCATTTAATAATCCAAGATTAAGCTCTCCATTTCAAATCATAGCTGTACTTTTTCATTTGATGTAATCATTAATATAATATAATGATAAAGAGGAAGTTTCCGCACCTATTTCGAGTAATTCCTGTCCTAGAAAGAAAATCCTTGTTTTAGGCTCCACCTCGAAGACTGACGCAGGCTGCTAATACATATTCAGGAATTGGGGGTGGGAACGTTGTGGTGATTTCCAGGTGTAGCAGAGAAATGACAACAAATAGGCCACTGACTGACAGCTGTCAGTGTAATTAGCTAGCATGCTAAGCTAACCTTAGCCAGCTAATGAAAGTTGGGAATAAGTCGATTTCTGGTGTGGGAGTTGAACCCTTTCTTATTTTTCACCTTTCACACTATTGTGTTGATTGCCGACCTCAGCCATACTCTACCAGATCAGATATCATCTTTTTCACATGGTCCTCTCTAGCCTGATTCCAGTAACTATGATGGATGGGCTTGGCTCTAGTCTGTCCTAGCCAACCTTCCAGGGGCCTGATTCCTACCTCTCTGACTGTCCTTGACACTGAACGGAACACCACATTACTTCCCACCCCAGTGCCTCTATAGGTCTCTCCACTGCCACACCGCCCCTCGTTGTGCCCGAACATCACAAGGCTGTCACTACACTCTCCAACGCTCTGTTGCCTTCTGTGTGGGACATGGGACCCGGAATACCCAGGACAAAGTGCTCAGAATAAGGCCCAGACAATGAAAAGGGATGACGGAGAGAGGGCGAGTCTCTGAATTGAATTCACACCTAGGAAAGTAAATGGATGGCAATGGTAATGGAGCCTCTCCTCCCCTGCTCTCCTCCTCCTCTCCTCTCCTCTCCTCTCCTCTCCTCTCCTCTCCTCTCCTCTCCTCTCCTCTCCTCTCCTCTCCTCTCCTCTCCTCTCCTCTCCTCTCCTCTCCTCTCCTCTCCTCCTCTCCTCCCCTCCTCCCCTTCCTCTCCCCTCCTCCCCTCCTCCCCTCCTCTCCTCCGCCTCCTCTCCCCTCCTCTCCTCCTCTCCTCCCCTTCCTCTCCCCTCCTCTCCTCCCCTTCCTCTCCCCTCCTCTCCTCCTCTCCTCTCCTCCCCTTCCTCTCCCCTCCTCCCCTCCTCCCCTCCTCTCCTCCACCTCCTCTCTCCTCCTCTCCTCCTCTCCTCCCCTTCCTCTCCCCTCCTCTCCTCCTCTCCTCCCCTTCCTCTCCCCTCCTCTCTCCTCTCCTCCGCCTCCTCCCCTCCTCTCCTCTGCCTCCTCTCCCCTCCTCTCCTCCTCTCCTCCCCTTCCTCTCCCCTCCTCTCCTCCTCTCCTCCCCTTCCTCTCCCCTCCTCTCCTCCCCTTCCTCTCCTTTTCCTCTCCTCCGCCTCCTCCCCTCCTCTCCTCCGCCTCCTCTCCCCTCCTCCCCTTACTCTCCCCTCCTCTCCTCCTCTCCTCCCCTTCCTCTCCTCCTCTCCTCCTCTCCTCCTCTCCTCCCCTTCCTCTCCCCTCCTCTCCTCCGCCTCCTCTCCTCTCCTCTCCTCTCCTCCCCTTCCTCTCCCCTCCTCTCCTCCGCCTCCTCTCCCCTCCTCTCATCCCCTTCCACTCCCCTCCTCTCCTCCTCTCCTCCCCTTCCTCTCCCCTCCTCTCCTCCTCTCCTCCTCTCCTCTCCTCCCCTTCCTCTCCCCTCCTCTCTCCTCTCCTCCAGGAGTTGGACTGACATTACCACTGTTAGTTGGTTGGTTGCAGCTTCACAAGGAAGAGGGGAAGTGATTTTATTTTTTAAAAGGGAGGAATAAGTGCTTGGGTCACACTTGTGATTCCCAACCCTCGGTGCCGTGTAGCTTTTTTGGAAGCATTACACATCTTGCAGCCTCCGTCTTCAATGGTGAAGTCTCTTCTACTACTATCGGAGCGCTACAGCTTATTACTATAGAGTGACTTCCTTCCAGAACGCTAGCGTGGCCTCTAAGAGAAGGAGCAACGGCAGCGAACTGCGAATAGCTGTTTGAGGCGTACGGCTTTTTCCGGCTTTCTCACCCAGCGACTGCCAGCACACTGATAAGAGTATTAAAGCTGTTTTTTGGTTGCCGCATGATTGCTGCTAATAGCCACTCTAGGAAGAAATAGGAAGAGGAGTGTAAGGGTTTAATTTGAATGGGGTTTAATAGGAGAAGATGGTGAGGCAAGGTTTGGGGAGTCAACCATCTTCCCTTTCCTTCACTGCTCATAAACAAACCATTCAAATGGGAATCAAATCCAATGAAGCAATTGTTTCATAATGAAAGAATCAATTATAGGGCTGACCTGAGATCTCTTATATTCTTCATTTTCTAAGTCTTGGAGAGAGAGATGTGGAAAGAGCGATAGAGAGAGAGATGCGGCTCTTGGAAGATGAGGCAAGCAGCAATCTTATCTATCGCAGACACTGTTATTGATTATGGGATTTCATTTGCAGCACATGCCACATGAAAATATGTTTTTTTGAAGGGTTTGAGTTTTGTCTTTGGGTTTTTCCTCGGTATCAAAGTTTGTTTAGAACCAAAGCGTGGCAACTTGAAGGTGTATGTGATCATTTTCAGTATGTGGTGATGGTTGATACTGTATGTCTCGGTTTCTTTCTCCTCCTTCTACCTCTCTCCATCTTTATCCCCCCTTTACCACCTCTCCCTTCCTCTTCCTCTCCCTTCGCCCTACGCCCTCTCACCCTCTGTCCCTCCCCTCTCTTTCTCTCTCTCACTCTCTCCCTCTCTCCCTCCTTCTCCCCCTCTCACCCTCCACCTCCTCCCTCTCTCTCTCCCCCCCTCCCTCTCCCTCTCCCAGTCTTTAAGAACCCGGTTTGTAAGGTCTACAAGTTCCAGACGGTGGATAGTAAATGGATGCTGGTGAGAGAGCAGATGGAGGAATGTACTCTGTCCTTCAGCATCCCCAGACAGCTCCTCCACCTCTACATCCAGGAAGACATGAGGAGGTAAGCAAAAGCTAAACCTGACCTTGGAACAGTATTACATATGGGATAATGACTTCTCTTTATAAGCACAGTGATTTGTGAGAAGGTAAACAGCAGCTAATCGAGGATCAGGTAAGGCCAAATTTAACCACTGGAGGTAGACATCAACACTGACATCGGATCAGTGCATAGGGAGAGCACAGACCTGTAACAGCCTTACTCTAAGCCTAAATCCAACCACTAGGAGGTACATTGCATTCATTTGAATAGGGAGACTATAGCTCTGGGCCCGCCTACATTAACAGGCCTATTTCAGAGATGTAAATGGTTGTTTAAGAGCTATACTTAGAGAGGGTTGAATTATTCAGGTATGTTTAACACTTCAAAAGGAGATTGTTGGTCACCTGCATACTAGTCAACCAGCAACACACACACACACACACACACACACACACACACACACACACACACACACACACACACACACACACACAGATGTACACTTGCATACAGGCACACAGACATTTGCACACACACATGCAGAGAGGGACACACACAGAGAGAGAGAGAGAGAGAGAAACACACACCAACTCCCCCCAACACTGCGCTGTTCTGAACAAAAGTCCTGGAGCTTTATCGAGCTGAGAGTGGCTTTGAGGAAGATGAAGGTACTGTGTCGCTAATTGACTCTGCTCTTGATCTTGTTAGCTAATTAGTGGTCAAAGTGGCCACAAGATGATGAGGGAAAAGGGATGTGTATTGTAACCAAAATGATTCCAGATGACGTTTGAATCCCCCCAGAATGTTCCTAGTGCAGTGTTAATGGGGCATTATACTCAACAGACATTCAAGTTTGTCAGATGTTTTCATACCTCAATAGTAGTCTGATGTTTTTGACATCTGGAAACATCTGACAAAATTAGATTTGGGAGTTTAATGTCCCTTCTTTAACCACAGTTAACCCTTATCGACCGTTAGTTAACCCTCATTAACCACAGTTAACCCTCATTAACCACAGTTAACCCTCATTAACCGTCAGTTAACCCTTTTTAACCACAGTTAACCCTCATTAACCACAGTTAACCCTCATTAACCACAGTTAACCCTCATTAACCACAGTTAACCCTCATTAACCACAGTTAACCCTCATTAACCTTCAGTTAACCCCCCCTTGGCAGGGCCAGTTTTGCCATTGTACTCAATAAAGGAAAGGTTAAGATCCTGCCAGTGAATATATTATCCTAATCAGTTTATAAGAGAGAAGCCACTGTGATGGGTAAGAGGATCTCAGTGTTCTCTTCCCTCAGGGTCCCTATGAGCGTCTGTCAGGACAGATCGTTCCTCAACACGCCCGCCGTCCCCTAGCAATCCCTCATAATCCCCCGTCCGTCATATAGTCCCTCGGTCGGCAAGCGGTCGATCTCATGGCAGCATCAGTATTCCAAATGGCTCCCTATTCCCTTCATAGTGCCCTATGAGCCCTGGTCAAAAGTAGTGCCTTATAAAGGATAGGCTTCCATTTGGAACACATGGAGTGTCCCCATCGGCCCACTAGTTTGGAATCCCAAGTCATTAAACTAGATTAGAACATTCTCAGACCAAGGTTTCCCTCAAGTTCTAGATTAGAACATTCTCAGACCAAGGTTTTCCTCAAGTTCTAGATTAGAACATTCTCAGACCAAGGTTTCCCTCAAATTCTAGATTAGAACATTCTCAGACCAAGGTTTCCCTCAAGTTCTAGATTAGAACATTCTCAGACCAAGGTTTTCCTCAAGTTCTAGATTAGAACATTCTCAGACCAAGGTTTTCCTCAAGTTCTAGATTAGAACATTCTCAGACCAAGGTTTCCCTCAAGTTCTAGATTAGAACATTCTCAGACCAAGGTTTTCCTCAAGTTCTAGATTAGAACATTCTCAGACCAAGGTTTCCCTCAAGTTCCCTCCCTTAAAAGCTATTATTTAAGCCTTGTTATTATCTGTTGTTGTTATTAATAGAATCCAAGATGGCGTAGCAGTAAGTCGTCCTGTCGTGTCGTGTCGTGTCCCTGTATATTTTGTTTATATTTTGTTTATTTTTCGTTTTTTTACATATTTTTCGTTTTTTACATAGCTATCCCTTTAAAAACATTTTGCTAAACCTAAGCTTCCAAATACGCTGGATCTTCACAACTAGCTATCCAGCTAAACCGCAACCCTGGACGATTACCCCTGGCTAGCGTTTCCACCCACTTAGCTTGAAGCTAGCCCGGCCTGCGCTACCACCGTAGCATACTCCTGAGCTACAATACCCGGGCCCACGACCGGTCTATCGATGTCACCGCATGAAGAGGAATAAACAGACTCACCCCATCGCGACGTCCCCCAAAGGCTAACTCTCTAGCCCTCGCTATCTCCCTGCTTGCTAATTCGGCCTGCTAACTGCTAGCTTGTCCAGCTCCGGTCCGCTAACTGCTACCTTGTCTAGCCCGGGCCTACAAACTGTTAGCTTGTTAGCACAGGCCTGCTAACCGCCTGAATCCCTGCGTCCCAAACGCCCTCCGGACCCATATTTACTTTCTATCTCTTTTGACTTTTAATTTGTTTATACCTTCCGGAAACCTGCCTCACCCAATGTGATACGGAATCGCTATTATTTTTTATTTATTTTTAGAACACACTCAAGAACCTCCAGAAGCTAACCAGCTAACTAGCTACAAGCTATTTAGTCATTGTTCGTTTTTTTAACCTGGATAACACTCGCCAGTCCAGCTTCCCTTCCCCATCCACCGCTGCCCCCTGGACACTGATCTCTTGGCTACATAGCTGATGCACGCTGGACTGTCCATAAATCACGGTACTCCATTCTGCTTGTTTGTTTTATCTGTTGGCCCCGTTGCCTAGTCTACGCCATTTTACCTGCTGTTGTTGTGCTAGCTGATTAGCTGTTGTCTCACCTACTGTTTTAGCTAGCTTTCCCAATTCAACACCTGTGATTACTGTATGCCTCGCTGTATGTCTCTCTCAAATGTCAATATGCCTTGTATACTGTTGTTCAGGTTAGTTATCATTGTTTTAGTCCACAATGGAGCCCCTAGTTCCACTCTTCATACCCCTGATAACTCCTTTGTCCCACCTCCCACACATGCGGTGACCTCACCCATTACTACCAGCATGTCCAGAGATACAACCTCTCTCATCATCACCCAGTGCCTGGGCTTACCTCCGCTGTACCCGCACCCCACCATACCCCTGTCTGCGCATTATGCCCTGAATATATTCTACCATGCCCAGAAACCTGCTCCTCTTATTCTCTGTCCCCAACGCTCTAGGCGACCAGTTTTGATAGCCTTTAGCCGCACCCTCATACTACTCCTTCTCTGTTCCGCGGGTGATGTGGAGGTAAACCCAGGCCCTGCATGTCCCCAGGCACCCTCATTTGTTGACTTCTGTGTTCGAAAAAGCCTTGGTTTCATGCATGTCAACATCAGAAGCCTCCTCCCTAAGTTTGTCTTACTCACTGCTTTAGCACACTCTGCTAACCCTGATGTCCTTGCTGTGTCTGAATCCTGGCTCAGGAAGGCCACCAAAAATTCAGAGATTTCCATACCCAACTATAACATCTTCCGTCAAGATAGAACTGCCAAAGGGGGAGGAGTTGCAGTTTACTGCAGAGATGGCCTGCAAAGTAATGTCATACTTTCCAGGTCCATACCCAAACAGTTCGAACTACTAATTTTGAAAATTACTCTCTCCAGAAATAAGTCTCTCACGGTTGCCGCCTGCTACCGACCCCCCTCAGCTCCCAGCTGTGCCCTGGACACCATTTGTGAATTGATCGCCCCCCATCTAGCTTCAGAGTTTGTTCTGTTAGGTGACCTAAACTGGGATATGCTTAACACCCCGCCAGTCCTACAATCTAAGCTAGATGCCCTCAATCTCACACAAATCATCAAGGAACCCACCAGGTACAACCCTAACTCTGTAAACAAGGGCACCCTCATAGACGTCATCCTGACCAACTGGCCCTCCAAATACACCTCCGCTGTCTTCAACCAGGATCTCAGCGATCACTGCCTCATTGCCTGTATCCGCTACGGAGCCGCAGTCAAACGACCACCCCTCATCACTGTCAAGCGCTCCCTAAAACACTTCTGTGAGCAGGCCTTTCTAATCGACCTGGCCCGGGTATCCTGGAAGGACATTGACCTCATCCCGTCAGTTGAGGATGCCTGGTCATTCTTTAAAAGTAACTTCCTCACCATTTTAGATAAGCATGCTCCGTTCAAAAAATGCAGAACTAAGAACAGATACAGCCCTTGGTTCACCCCAGACCTGACTGCCCTCGACCAGCACAAAAACATCCTGTGGCGGACTGCAATAGCATCGAATAGTCCCCGTGATATGCAACTGTTCAGGGAAGTCCGGAACCAATACACGCAGTCAGTCAGGAAAGCTAAGGCCAGCTTCTTCAGGCAGAAGTTTGCATCCTGTAGCTCCAACTCCAAAAAGTTCTGGGACACTGTGAAGTCCATGGAGAACAAGAGCACCTCCTCCCAGCTGCCCACTGCACTGAGGCTAGGTAACACGGTCACCACTGATAAATCCATGATTATCGAAAACTTCAATAAGCATTTCTCAACGGCTGGCCATGCCTTCCGCCTGGCTACTTCAACCTCGGCCAACAGCTCCGCCCCCCCCGCAGCTCCTCGCCCAAGCCTCTCCAGGTTCTCCTTTACCCAAATCCAGATAGCAGATGTTCTGAAAGAGCTGCAAAACCTGGACCCGTACAAATCAGCTGGGCTTGACAATCTGGACCCTCTATTTCTGAAACTATCTGCCACCATTGTCGCAACCCCTATTACCAGCCTGTTCAACCTCTCTTTCATCTCGTCTGAGATCCCCAAGGATTGGAAAGCTGCCGCAGTCATCCCCCTCTTCAAAGGGGGAGACACCCTGGACCCAAACTGTTACAGACCTATATCCATCCTGCCCTGCCTATCTAAGGTCTTCGAAAGCCAAGTCAACAAACAGGTCACTGACCATCTCGAATCCCACCGTACCTTCTCCGCTGTGCAATCTGGTTTCCGAGCCGGTCATGGGTGCACCTCAGCCACACTCGAGGTACTAAACGACATCATAACCGCCATCGATAAAAGACAGTACTGTGCAGCCGTCTTCATCGACCTCGCCAAGGCTTTCGACTCTGTCAATCACCATATTCTTATCGGCAGACTCAGTAGCCTCGGTTTTTCGGATGACTGCCTTGCCTGGTTCACCAATTACTTTGCAGACAGAGTTCAGTGTGTCAAATCGGAGGGCATGCTGTCCGGTCCTCTGGCAGTCTCTATGGGGGTGCCACAGGGTTCAATTCTCGGGCCGACTCTTTTCTCTGTGTATATCAATGATGTTGCTCTTGCTGCGGGCGATTCCCTGATCCACCTCTACGCAGACGACACCATTCTATATACTTTCGGCCCGTCTCTGGACACTGTGCTATCTAACCTCCAAACAAGCTTCAATGCCATACAACACTCCTTCCGTGGCCTCCAACTGCTCTTAAACGCTAGTAAGACCAAATGCATGCTTTTCAACCGGTCGCTGCCTGCACCTGCATGCCCGACTAGCATCACCACCCTGGATGGTTCCGACCTAGAATATGTGGACGTCTATAAGTACCTAGGTGTCTGGCTAGACCGCAAACTCTCCTTCCAGACTCATATCAAACATCTCCAATCGAAAATCAAATCAAGAGTCGGCTTTCTATTCCGCAACAAAGCCTCCTTCACTCAAGCCGCCAAGCTTACCCTAGTAAAACTGACTATCCTACCGATCCTCGACTTCGGCGATGTCATCTACAAAATGGCTTCCAACACTCTACTCAGCAAACTGGATGCAGTCTATCACAGTGCCATCCGTTTTGTCACTAAAGCACCTTATACTACCCACCACTGCGACTTGTATGCTCTAGTCGGCTGGCCCTCGCTACATATTCGTCGCCAGACCCACTGGCTCCAGGTCATCTACAAGTCTATGCTAGGTAAAGCTCCGCCTTATCTCAGCTCACTGGTCACGATGGCAACACCCATCCGTAGCACGCGCTCCAGCAGGTGTATCTCACTGATCATCCCTAAAGCCAACACCTCATTTGGCCGCCTTTCGTTCCAGTACTCTGCTGCCTGTGACTGGAACGAATTGCAAAAATCGCTGAAGTTGGAGACTTTTAACATCAGCTATCTGAGCAGCTAACCGATCGCTGCAGCTGTACATAGTCTATTGGTAAATAGCCCACCCTTTTCACCTACCTCATCCCCGTACTGTTTCTATTTATTTACTTTTCTGCTCTTCTGCACACCAATATCTCTACCTGTACATGACCATCTGATCTTTTATCACTCCAGTGTTAATCTGCAAAATTGTAATTATTTGCCTACCTCCTCATGCCTTTTGCACACATTGTATATAGACCCCCCCTTCGTTTTCTACTGTGTTATTGACTTGTTAATTGTTTACTCCATGTGTAACTCTTTGTTGTATGCTCACACTGCTATGCTTTATCTTGGCCAGGTCGCAGTTGCAAATGAGAACTTGTTCTCAACTAGCCTACCTGGTTAAATAAAGGTGAAAAAAAAAAAAAAAAATCTGGTCTATTGCCTCTAGACTCTAACCTCTCTTGACACTTGCAGTCTGAGTAGAACAATACTTTAAAGCTAGTATAAAAGTATAACAAAGCCGCCACCCCACCTCTGTTTAGGTAAATAGCTACGGGATGGAGAAATGTAACGACTCTTAAATTCATAGACGGTGCTATGGATGCAAGGACTGACCCTCCATATTTTGGAGGCAGTGACTGACCATAAAAATGATAGTGTTTTGAGGCTGTACAGCGTTTGTTTATGTTTACA